>NC_141699.1:910934364-910966864 GCF_964263255.1 Lissotriton vulgaris
CATGTGAGAGTGGGAGGGGGGTGCTCAAATGCGCGCAGGAGGGAAGCCAGTGATTCTAATGAGTGGGCAAGAGGCCAAGGTGCCTAAAATGGCTGTCATGTACATATGGGCACGGGCTTTTACTGGCGGAGTGATACGGTCAATATTTCAGGGTATACGTGGTGCCTACAGGGAGGGGGACGGGAGGGGGCAAATGAACGCCGCTTAGGTACATTAATTTTGCTAATTTCCACAGTCGCCGCTTTTAACATAAGCGAGTTCATTTTCCTATTCTTCCTAGTTGATGGGCGTACATATAAACATGTGGTTGATGAAATAGTATTTGTCAATACTAACATATTGCACAAAAATCATGAACAGTTGATGTGATGGGCAGAATGCAGCACATAGGAAATTGCATTTGTCGAGTTCCTATCATTTCAAAAGCACTACATAGCATAAATGTTTCTGACTTAAAAATGTGACCAATGAACATTTTGACCAAGCAGTTGAGGGCGGAATCAGTTCGATATACAAAGTCTCTTCGTCGCAGTGTCTTTTAGCAGTGAGCCATCACTGGTAGGCTCTAGTCCGTGTCCTTTTCGTTGGCGCTGTTGAGCACCGGCGGTGGAGCCATGGGTCCAGCTCGGTTCTATCCTTACGCGTTGCAGGGTGCGGTCAGTCCTCTGCTGTTAGACCACAGTCCTGTTCCCTAAACAATCCGTTTAGCGGCGCCTTATGCTCGGCACCTATATTTCCGTGGCAACACCCTATTCCCACCTGAATGCCGTTCTTTCTTTTGGCGTGAAGTCACATGGAAAAGAGGGTGAGTGAAGTTCAAATAGTCGATAGGGGAGTGGGTGGAGTTGGGTCAGAGTTCCTGGGACACACAAAAGAGACCAAGGGAGCAAAGGATAACAAGCAGGCAGGCCCATCAATCGGGCCCAAAGAAGGGGGACGGAGACTCCAGGCACACGTGGGTTAGCAGACGGAGGGCTTCAGGGCAGCCCGTCAAGTTTCATTTTCCACGTTCGAAATTGCTGTCTCGTCCCGCATCTTGTTGCCCTGCAGCTCCACCTTTGGTCGAGGTCACACGTGTCTCAAGATCTGCAGCCAGGCTGTACGTCACATCCGACCCTTCTCCTTCGGTGGTCGTGAATCTTTGAATATGTACAAAACAAGCTTTTAGAGAACTGGCAGACGAAGACATTTATGCATGTGAGTTCCTCCCTTAATCCTACGCATTTGGGAGATACGCTCATCGGTCACAGTCAGAGGTCTATTACCAAGCAGTGCATATGTCGGCATTCCTACTGAGTTCATGCCAAGTTTTACTCACCGTCCTATTTATAACTCAAGTGAGGACAAACAAAATTCCCATCAACTGTGCATTTCATCATATTCAACATTTCGGAACATTTCCCTTCAAGGCTGGTTAACCTTTTCAGACAGGGCGGGGGCGCTATCATCGAGAGTCAGGTGAAACAGGGGTTTCTCGAGGGACGACAGTTACTCATGGCCATCATGTTTATATCCGGGACAGCAGCTGGAGTCTATCAAATGGGGCGGGGATGCTTCGGGCGCTCGCGCTTGGGTGCAAAAAAAGGGGGGGGTGGGGCAATCTGGGCGTTGGGGGTCAATCTAGACGTTGGCGTTCGTGTCTGAAGAGCAGACATAAGATGCCATTGACATACAGTTCCCCTATAAATGGCCTGATTTGGGGACTTTAGTCGTCTTACCCGTCCTTTCCTTCTCAGCCAATTCAAGTTCATTCATTTTACAGAAAGGAGAGGCAGTAACATGGCGAGATATAGTCATTTTAGTTTCGGTCAATTACGCTGAACACCTTCGCGTTCAAACGTGTATCAAATCAGACTGGTGCCGGTGGGGCACAATTTTACCAAAAAGAGGGAGGAAAAATAGGGAGACTCTCATAGAGAGTGAGAGTCGTCCGCAATCTAAACGAGCCATTCGGTACACGTATGACATGTAAGGAGAGAGAGAGAGAGAGAGAGAGAGAGAGAGAGAGAGAGAGAGAGAGAGAGAGAGAGAGAGAGAGAGAGAGAGAGAGAGAGAGAGAGAGAGAGAGAGAGAGAGAGAGAGAGAGAGAGAGAGAGAGAGAGAGAGAGAGAGAGAGAGAGAGAGAGAGAGAGAGAGAGAGAGAGAGAGAAGAGAGAGAGAGAGAGAGAGAGAGAGAGAGAGAGAGAGAGAGAGAGAGAGAGAGAGAGAGAGAGAGAGAGAGAGAGAGAGAGAGAGAGAGAGAGAGAGAGAGAGAGAGAGAGAGAGAGACAAAAATAGGTCATTTAGTGCGCTCACAACACAGAACAGCAAAGGTTAAATAACATGCAGATACAGACAGAGGGAAGACATAAATTCGTACATTTACACACACAAACTCAGACAGGGAAGACGGCGCATATATTATACGTATACAAGACATTCACGTCAAGACAGGAAACAATTGTTTTAGTTTACATGATCTATTTATATATATATATATCCTACGTATCTTTACTATCCTGTTCTATCTATGTGCTTGCTCTTTCTACCCTTCCCCCCTTTCCCTTCTCGCTTGTCACGCCTGCGAGCGTTCCCAATTACCAATACTCACACCTCGGCTGGTCGATCAGTAATTAACCTGGTCGTGCTAGTTACCCATGGTTGGATCTTAAGCCATTTTCTGTTCCCTCCTGTGGTGGGAAGTTCTCCAGGCTGAGGCAACGGCAAGTATTGATCGGGAAAACAGTCGGACAGCTTGGCTATATCTATAAGGGTATGAGAAAGGGGGTAGTGCATTTTGAACATCAGCAATACTTCTAACTTCCTAGACGGGTGGTGCCGTGGCAACCCTTACCTGTATAATTTTCCTTCGTCCTTTCCCTCCCTAGTCAAACGTCCAGGTACATTATTTAACACGTCATTTCTAGTCAATTTTTCGTCATTCAGTACTTGTCCAGTTTCTATGTCAGTCCATCCTCTCAGTCGCTATGTCCTAAGGAGGAACAGTCATATTAAGCCTACGTCTTTAAAAAGTTTATCTGTTATAACGACTAAACACATATTTCCCCTTTCCCCTTTTTCGTCGGTGGTCCGACCGTCGCTCTTCCATACTTCAGTCGACGTTCTGACGTGACCTGCAGAAGGGAGGAAAAGAAGGGGTGGGGGGGCAGCATTCAAAGCACATCATCATGCAGTAGTTCGAAAATGTTTTTACCTACCATATACTCGCCCTATCTCCTCGTACCGCATTCCCTTGTCATTTCGGCATTTCAGCCCAGAGGGACCAGTGGTGTCATATAGATAATCATTGACGATCTGAGTATCTACATGAGCTACTTGGTCGTAACCGTCTTTATCGGGTGCAAGGGTGACGGTCAGAAGGCATTTTCTGTGGTGTCATTTTTAAGGGTATCTGAAAACACTTTTCCGGTTGCTTGTGGCACATAAGGTAGCTGCCAAATATCTGATCCCTTTTGATCTACATCCTTCATCATACTTACTCTTCGCTCGCAGTAGTAAGGCATTACAAAACTCATTAATGCAACTGCAACGACCATGCTTTCTTTTTCAAAATACTTTTAATAAACGGAATTGGTAGCAGTTCATTGCATAAAGTGCAGCAGTGCAAATAAAATCGTATTGAAATTACCTTACAGAGCAAACATGATGCATGTCAAAAATTCATTTTAATCGATTCATAATTCATTATCCAATACTCATTCTTTATCTACATTACACCAATTCATTTTCCAACTCATAATCAGTACCCACCCTAAGTCAACTCATTGTCCAAGCACATGCTCAATATCCTTCATATCTACTTTCGTTATCCAAAACGTTATATATATCCCGGGGTAAAAAAGTTGCATGGTCATTGTACAATAAAGTTCATTCAAAAAGTCTCATTTTGTGTCAGCGCCATTTTGGGTGGGGTCAGGCGAGTTCCAGCACAGTCAGGATGTCTCTTAGTCTTGCATGGTTGGCCCAGAGCCTTCCGTTGGGAATTCAAAAAGTTTTGTGCTATAAAGTTAACAGTCTAACAATACGGACCATGAGTCAAAGAGTGGAAAGGGCGGCAACAATTTTCCTACCGGGTCATCCTGGTGTTCCTCCGGAACTGAAAAAGTCTGTGCCGTGGCTGCATTTTAGCCATTTCTAATCCGAGGCTGGTGCCGGCAGGGGTTGCACCGATGTCGTGGTTCCCGGTGAAGGAGGCGGGGGCACCCATGCAGGGGGTCGGGGGCCCCCCGGCTCTTATAGAATCTTCAAGGTCGAGGAGAGGCGATATGAAGCGAGTGCCCGTCCTGGGCAGAAGGCCGCTTTATGATGTTGACCCTCTTTGAGTAAGAGCAGTGGGGTGTCGCTGGAAGCCTCCACCTGGAGGGAGGTGGGGGAGGGTCGTTCGCGCCGCCTCCCCCTTCCAGCGACCCCGCGCCGTTCCTCGGCTCCGTCGTCTTCGATATCGGCCATGCCAGCCATTGATGATGGGGGGGGGGGTGGTCGGCGGCTGAGGCAAGACAGCCCCCCCCCCCCCACTTTTCTGACATGTGGCGGGACTACCTCCAACTCTCCGGGGAGCTTGAAACGTGGCAGGGCTGCCTGTACCTATGCAGGCGGCGGCATGCGGTGAATTTGGCATCTGGCAGGACTACTTGATTTGCCGCCGTTTTCGCCTTGGCTTCGGCTTTTGCCAAGCAGGCGATGGCATGCGGCGAATTTGAAATGTGGCGGGACTACTTGATTCGCCGCCATTCTCGCCTTCGGCTTCTGCCTTCTTCGTGGGTCGGACCAGGCGAGAGACAGAAGGGGGGGGGTGGTCGGTGGCTGAGGCAAGACAGCCCCCCCCCGTGGCCTGCAGGGCAGCAGAAGAGGAGAGAAGGAGAGGCCATCACGGTTTTCTGGGCCGTCCGCCCCACAGCCTCCCCTTCCGACTGCATCCAGGCGAGCCCCGCATGCCTCGAGGCCTCGCCTACCGGATGGGCGTAACCGCGGACCTGTGGCGCTTCGGGAGTTTCCGGAATAGGGGTAGGTACCTATTGATTTGTATCTATTTCATGCGACCGTTATTTGGGCGTGGTGGGCAATGAGGCAGACATGTTTAGGGCAGGAATAGGCAACGGAACCTAGCTACCTCGTGGCTGCCTTGGTGTCAAGCTTGTCTTCCTCGCCATTTTTATGTTTCTTATTGCGGGTTATTTCTATTGTTTCTTATTTTATTTTTAGCAAAGTTGATGACTCATCAGTGGCCTACTGATTTCGGTCGACTCTTTTTCTTGTATTTTTATGCCATAACCTATTATAAGCTATAGCGACTAGTCCACACTTAATGAACATGTCCTTATTAGGTGTGTCCTCCAGTGGAGCTGGATGGTTCATCTCTAATAAGCGGTCCGGGTTAAACAGGCTACCAACCAGTGGGGAGAAGATAGGCATGACGGATTACAACGGGGACAAAAGTCTGCATTACCTATCTTATCACGGCGGGCAAAGACTAGGCAGAATATTTCTATTCTCCGTTGTTTGGCGGCGGTGAATACCTCAAACGAACCAATACCGAATAATCGGTCAATCAAACAATTCAGTGGGGAGAATAAGTGGGCACGAAAAGTTATCGCTACCCACTCTTTCTCTACCTGCAAAGAGAGACCTTGTTCTTTCCCTGTTTGCAGACAAAGAATCTCCAGACAATAATCCACGAACGACAGTTCGGGAAACAGTGGGGGAGGAAGATAGACACGACGGATTACAATGGGGACAAAAGTCTGCGTTACCTATCCTTCACTGCTTGCAAAGGGAGAGCCTGTTGTTTTCTCCGTTTGCAGACGGTGAATCTCCAGAGGTTTCAATAAAGCGTAATACTAGTATTATCCAACAAACAATCATTTCACAATTTGTCGCATTTACGCGACCTTACCCGGACCGGACCGTGTGGGCAGTTCTTCGCCTTCCTCCTTCCAGCGCCCGATCGTTCTCTTACTCCCTGATTTTACCGCAGCAGTCCTGTGGGATTCCAGTCAGGACAGTAGGTCACTCAAGAGAGGTCCGTTCAGAATAGGTGAAGTTCATTCAATCGGCAGCCGGACGAGGGCCCTCTTAAGGCAGGTATACTCCGATCATTTAGACGTTCACCTCATCGTCTGGATCTCTCTTACTGGACCTTATGTCACTGATGGGCCCCGCGTTGGGACGCCAATTGTGGAACATGAGCCCATATTACTATCGATGCCCAGGCTGCTGGCGCAAACCGCCTCTTAGTTCCCATGTTGAGTAATTACCAAAATAAAGAGACGGGCGCTGGAGGCAGGAATCAAGAGCAGAGTTTATTACTCATGAGGAGAGCCAGTCATTTCGGACACGAACCACAGTGTCTTTCGGGAGGTGCTCTAACAAGTGAGCTGAGACTCTGTCTTTTATACTTTACAAAACACTTGGCATTACAGTCACAGCATTGTGAAACACAGAAAAGACAACCCCATAATCCTCGTGTCAATCCTACCCCACATGTGTTCACAATAGGGACCCTTGACCTGCTGATAAGAGAGGGGGGCAATGACGCAGCTGAATGTTCCGCTGATTATTAGGATGTGTGTGCCTGATCGTAGCCCAGGGGGTGGGGAGGCCAGGATCAATAGTGGGTCCTTTGAAGAGGAGTGACTCCATACAATAAAGGGCAGTAAACAGTGTCTCCCGGCTTAGGCGATGGCCTCGGACATGTGTGGACAGTCCATCGCGGAGGAAGGGTTTGCTAACAGAGGGGTTATTCATGAAAGGAAAGGAGGTGTTGGTCAGGCGCGGCTGTGACTCCCAAGGACAGGGTCTTGCAGAGGAGGAAGGTTTATGACTTGTCCATGTGAGGGAGAAGGAGGGGGGGGTCAGGGTGCGCGCAGGGTCAGAGTCGCACAGAGAGAGAGAGGTCTTATGACCCGCACACGAGAAAACAGGGGCAGTCAGATACAGCTGGGGGGCTATGTCAGCTGAGGCGAAGGATGCTTCTTCAAGAGGGAAATGGGGGGGTTGCCTGGGTCAAGCAGGAGGGTTGCCTTTCATAGCAGGGTCGCGCAGAGTGCTGGGTTTCATGGTCTATGCATGTGAGAGTGGGAGGGGGGTGCTCAAATGCGCGCAGGAGGGAAGCCAGTGATTCTAATGGGGGGGGCAAGAGGCCAAGGTGCCTAAAATGGCTGTCATGTACATATGGGCACGGGCTTTTACTGGCGGAGTGATACGGTCAATATTTCAGGGTATACGTGGTGCCTACAGGGAGGGGGACGGGAGGGGGCAAATGAACGCCGCTTAGGTACATTAATTTTGCTAATTTCCACACCAATCCGGCGGTAGAGAGTTCTGCAAGAAAATTCAGGATAGGAACGAGGCCTGCGACCATGGGATCCAAACCCCGTCGAAGACACCAACGAACCCACCTGGTCCAAGCTGATCTATACCTCTTGGCAGTGCTGCCTGCCCAGGCCTTGGACAAAAAGTGCTGAGCTGAGTTCGAAAGGCCAGGGAGCGACCAACGTCTCCTGAAAGCCTCCATGCCATGAGGCGGAGAGAACCCTGGAGGAGATGGTGAGGGACCCCGTCTGGATTGAGGAGAAGACGAGGAAGCCGGGGGAGTAGGATTGGAGAATCCCAGGAAAGTTCCAGAAGAACTGGAAACCACACTTGCGACCTCCAAACGGGCGTCACCATCACCACGTCCGCCACCTGACGGCGGATCTGGGCCGCGGCCCGTATTATCATTGAGAAGGGCGGAAAAGCATACGGTCGTTCCTGACTCCAGTCTTGGAGGAACGCATCCGTCGCTTCCGCCAAGGGATCCGGTCTCCAGCTGAAGAACCTCGGAAGCTGGAAGTCCAGACGGGACGCAAAAAGGTCAATGGAAAACGGACCCCAGCACGCCGCCAGCCAGCGGAACACCTGAGCATCCAGCTTCCACAGACTGGAGTCTCGGAGATACCTCGAGTGCCAATCCGCCACCTGATTGGCCTGACCCGGCAGGTATTCCGCCTGAACCAAGACTTGATGAGCGAGACAATAATCCCAAAAGTCTTTCGCCAGGTCCGCGAGGGCTCTTGACCGCGGACCCCCTAAGTGGTTCACATACCGAACCTCTGAGACATTGTCCATCCGTAGAAGGACACATGATTTCACCGAGTCCCTCGTCCAGCAACGGACGGCGAACGAGCCTGCTAGAAGTTCCAAGCAGTTGATGTGAAGGCGCTGTTCGTCTGACGACCAAGCGCCGCCTGTGGAGAAATCCCCGCAGCGGGCGCCCCAGCCAGACCTGCTGGCGTCTGACTCTATCACAAGGTCTGGAACGGACCCGAAAATCGCGCGGCCGTTCCACGCCTCCATGTGGGCTAGCCACCAAGACATTTCCTCTTTGACCTCCGCCGACAGGGGAATCAAGTGGTCGTAGGAAAGCCCCCTGCGCAAATGGTGCGCTTTTAGCCGCTGAAGGGCCCGATAATGAAGAGGGCCCGGGAATATCGCCTGAATGGACGATGAGAGAAGGCCTACTACTCTGGCCCCCTGCCGGAGGGAGGTGTGCGACTTGGAGACAGTTTGCCGAAGCAGATGCTTTATTTTGGCCATCTTTCTGGACGGCAAACTGAGAGTCGATTTCACCGAGTCCACCACAAAGCCCAGAAACACCATTTGCTGGGCGGGGGTGAAAACAGACTTCTCCCTGTTGACAATAAACCCCAGACCTTGCAACAGGGAGATCGTCTGAGACAGATGGGCGGCCAACTTGCTCAGGTCCTGGCCCATCAGCAAGATGTTGTCCAGATAGACGATAAGCCGAATCCCCTGACCCTGCAGGGTTTCTATGGCCGGGTGCAGAATCTTTGTAAAGCACCAAGGGGCCGAGGAAAGACCGAACGGAAGGGCCTTGAACTCGTACACCATGTCCTTCCAGCAGAACTGAAGGAAACGACGATGCGGGGGGTAAATCGGAACCACCAGATACGCATCCTTGAGGTCCAGACGGACCATCCAGTCGTTCGGGAGCAAAACGTCCCTCAAAAGATGGATGCCCTCCATCTTGAAGTGGTTGTATACCACCCAGCCATTGAACTCCCTGAGGTTGATGACTGGTCGTCTGCCCCGTCCACCTTTTCCAAAAGAAAAATATTGCTCAGGAAACCCCGGGGGTGGTGCGTTGTTCGACAAATAGCCCCCTTGCGCAGAAGCGCCGAGACTTCTTCGTCGATCAAGAGCGCGTCCGATTGGGAAAACATTATAGGCCGGGGCGGCACCGCCTGGCACGGCTGGTCGTAAAATTCTATGCGGAATCCCCACACGGTTTGAAGGACCCATGCGTCCGATGTAAGAGCCTCCCATGCTTGGGGGAAACACGCCAACCTCCCCCCAATAACCACTTGATCTGCAGGGATAACACTCACCGTGAGAACTGTTGCCGCCGGAATCGTTCCGGAAGTTTCCGCGTCCCCTGAAACGTTGTCCTCTGGTGGGGTAGAAGTTGTTATAATTCGCGTTGGAGTTGTAGCCTCCTCTGCCGGAGCCATGCCCTTTTCCGGGCTGTTGCTGACCACCGCGGCCGGGCGTGAGGCCCCTACCATGACCAGCCCCCCGGGAAAAACGCTGGTTGAAGACCCGCTTGATGGTCGACTGGGCCTTATCCAGGGAGGTGAAGGTGGAAATAAACTTCCCCAGCTCCTTGATGAATGGGTCGCCAAAGAGTCCTCCTTGGGCGACAGCGCCAGCTTCTGACGAAGCCAAATCGCCCAATTTGGGATCCAATTTTATCAGTAGCGACCGACGCCGCTCGGTCGACAGGGCACAGTTGGCATTCCCCAAGAAGACAACCGCCCGCTGCGCCCAATTGGACAATACTTCCGGGCAAATGGCGCTGCCAGACACCTTGGCTTCTTCGGCCATATCGAGAATCTTGGTGAGGGGGCCAATGGTGTCCAAGAGCTTGTCCTGGCAGGAGCGCCAGGAACGGTCGATCCCCTTCCGGGGGTCCTTGACGAACTTCGCCATGAAGGTGGCCATTTTCCCATCAAGTTCCGGCGTCATGGCCACCTTCCCCTCCAAAGTCGGGCGAGGGCATTCGCCCCTCAGACAGCTGCGCGCCTCCTTTTCCAAGGGCTTGCGGAGGCGGCCCGCCACAAACTGCGCCACCTTATCGCCAGGCGCCCGGGTGGCTGACCGCGGGTGCATGATCTCGTCCGGGTCCAGCATGCCCGAGGTGTCCTTGGGCAACTCCGTCGAATTGGACGACGGTTGCCATGACCGCACGGAGTCCCCATCGTCGTCGTCGTCGTCGGTATCCGCGGGGGAAGCCCCCCCCCCGGGGAGGTCGGGACGACGTTCGCCGGTGCAGAAGGTGTGTTAGGCGGAGGCGCCTCGGGAGTCGACCCAGACGCTTTAGCCAGAAAAGCGTCCCATAGGCGCTCGAAAGCGTCCTTATCCACACCCTGCGAACCACTGGGACCCGCGTCCCCACGAAACTTCTTGGCCGCCGGAGGCTGGCCAGGATCGGTGGCCGGGTATCCCCCCGGGGTCGGTGCCAACTTGGCACATTCCTGGACAATGCGGGCTGAAAGTCTGTCCTCCATAGGCCCAACGATTTCCTGTACACACCGATAAATCGACTGGTCCACAGCCGCATAAAACTCGTCGTCCTGGAGGTACTGGTGGGACTCCTCCTCCTCGACGTAGTACCCCTCAGCCATGGCGCTACGCAGTAGAAAGGAAAGTGAAACTGAGGGTTCCGATGGCGTACACAGACTGCCACGTGTGGGCCGACCGAAGGTTGGCAAAAGTTGTGGGCCGGTGGAACCGGACAATTAAAAGGCCGCACCAGCCTTTACAGCGCGCCGACCCTCTCTCCAGAGACCGGCCGCACCGCCTCCCAGCGCGCTCAAGCGGGGAACACCCCAGCGGAAGCTGTTGCAGAAAAAGGTGCTGAAATCGCCCGCAGGCTTCAACGTGGGTACAACCACAATACAGACCCCACCGGGGCGTTCAAAACGGGACAGTACAACCCAAGAGGGCGTCAGGGTTAGGCGGCAGCAGGGCACCTGCGATGTCGACTCCCCAGCGCAGCTCCAATCAATGAGACAAACTGCGCTCGGGCAGGCAAGATGCGACGGCGCCCTCTAGCGGTGACTCGGCACCGCGGAATACACGGGGACATCGCGTAAGGGGCAAAGGCGTCCCCGCGATGGAAGGGGCTCTGAAAGGGAAGAAAACCCCACAGGCCCTCCAGAGCAATACTCAATGCAATAGAATAGAAGAAAACACAAAAAACTTCAACAAACACAAAAGTGCAAGAGAGGGATAAAAGCACTTAACTGGCTGCGAAGCAGCGAAGAAAGAGGAGGAGTTCGTTGGTTGGACGCCTTATATTGGGGTTTATGGACACTAAAGAAGGACTGCCTAAATGTTCATCTCATGGGATTTGTAGTTATTAAACGATGTTATTACAATGTTTTCTGAGATTCCTATGTTGGGAATACTACAACATTTTTCAAGTTTTGATGCTTTTCTGGCTGTTGTGCGATGTGATGTTAATAAACAGCGAAGAGAGAAAAGCATAATCTGAAGCCTCCGGTCCTGACATAGAATTACCTTTTGCAAGTTGATTTTCCAAGCAGCTGTGTGCAATGTTAGTAATAAAGAAATTAACATCTGATAAGAAGGCTGTAATGTTGACTTCCATTGCAGAAGAGAAGTGGATAAATCAGATGGAGTGTGAACATGGGAGTCTCATTTGTACAGATTGTGGTTGTGGGTGTGTGCTGTTGAGCAGACCGTCAAGCCTGACTACCATAACCTTTAACAATCCCAGCTTAAAATGGAATTCGCTTTATCTTTAATCATAATCTCTAATAGTTATTTTCTTTATCTCTAATGCAATAACGCCATGGTCTACGTTCTTTGTCAAGCGTAAGATTACCTGTTAAAGGGTAGTGCCAGCAATCGTGGAATAAATGAATAATGACATTTGTCTTGACTTCAGTTGTAAATTTACCTTTGCATTATTTATTTTTTCCTGACTGACAAAACAGGTTATTTGTTATTTATAGTCTCATAAAAGGTGTTATCCTGTTTCCCGTGGAATCATTCCAAAATTATCCACAGGGGCACCTGAGTTTACTGCCACATTTTCTGGAACGCTCTATATTTCGCAGTGCGATGTAAGGTTCTGGAATTTGTGCAAGCTGTATTTTTGGGGACCGTTTTCCTGCTAAATGTTTTAGGAATATCGAGGTTACAACAAATTAAAGCGAAATGATCCATAATGTGTTAACCTTTTATAAATATCATTCAACTCGCCATCATATTTTGTATTAGTTTCATTATATGTTTTAAGCATTTTTTTTAAAATCTTTTGTAGACTGATTTCACCCACCGTGCCGAAGATGAAATGTAGTGATTTATCAAGCTAGCAGGGTTGGACATGTGCTAAAGAGTCACCCGCTCATGGGTGAGCAAAGTGCTCTTTCAGATGACAGTGGCTAGTATAAGCTTGGGTCTATTGAACATTGACAATTTGTTTTCAGCTGCTTTTTCATTTATGTAAGCCACTTGCTACCTTTGTTACACCTGCATTAGATCAGCGAACTAATGGGTTCTCATGAGGAACCAAACATTGCCGGTAATTACTATGCGACCATGCAGTACTTGTTGGTAATGTTACCTACCTGTAAGGGTAGCCAGTGCTTGGATACCCTCACTAGTGACCAGTAGCGCTCTACAAATTGAATGATTGATTGATCTACCCGCCAACAGTGTCTTGAACATGCAGTGATGAAGCAGTTACCAGTGGGAACTATGTTGCTGCTGTTATTCCCCATGCTGAACAGACCATCTTTAAATATAGCAATCATGACTCAAGGAAGCATAATTGCGGCCAATACTGCTGTATTTAACAGTATTGATTTGATGCAAGTGTATTCCGTATGTTTTACTCTACTTTTTACTCACCATTTACGGATGTTCTGTGCAGGAAAAAATATAACTTTAAATTGAACAATGGAATATTGGAAGCTCCTATAAAAACAGTGTGTCTCAGGGCTAATAATGGCTGGTATAAGCCTTTTGCTCCGTCATTCCTATATTTGTCCTTCTGTTTCTCCCTTTATATTTTAGAACATTCAACTCTTATTAAGTTGAATGTTCTAATAGTCTTGTAGCTCTCTGACACGGGCTGTACCAGTTGTTAAAAGTAAAGCTTGCTGCTCTGCACTATACCTCTGATTCAGGGGTTTTAACAACCAGTATAGCCGTTGGCAGTGGGCTGAAAGGCTATTTTAGAATATTGCCACGTATGGAGCTTGTTAGACCTAACTGCCTTGGGAGAGTAGTCTCCCAATTTTTTGCCTTCCTCCCTCCATTTTCTGTACCCATTTTTGCTGGCTTTGGAACTCTGCCCACTTTAGCGCTTCTAATCTGTGCTCAAATGCTTGTGCTCTCTCCTCTAAAAAATGCTAACATTGGATCGTACCCAATTGGCATATTTAATTTACTTATAAGTTCCAAGTAACATGCTCTACAGGTGCCCAGGGCTTGTAAATTAAATGCTACTAGTAGGCCCGTTGCACTCATAGTGTCACCAACATAAGTAGCCCCTAACCATGTACAGTTCACTATAACTATGACTTGGCAGGTAAAACTATTTGCCAAGCTATTAACTCCTTCTTTTATTACATATAAGTCACCCCCAAGGACGGCCCTTGGCAACCCAGAGGGCAGGGAGCTATGTGAGCAAAGGGAAGGACATGTGCTTGCATGCTTTACATGTCCTGGTAGTAACAAACAGCCTATTTCATGTTTCACTACGGTGAGGCATACTCCCCTCAAAGACTAGCATCGGGAATTCCCTTACATGCTTCTAAGTGCTAATTCCTGATCATATGGGAGTAGCTTTATCATGTTTGGTATGGGTGGAATAGTAGTTATAAATACGCTTTTCCAGTAAGGCTGGATATAACGCAACTAGCGCAGTCAGCATTTTTCTTCTCTTAGCTTTGCTCTCTGGACCTCCAGCCTGTCTCCAATCCCCATGTGGACTAGGTGACAGATCACATTTGTGCATTCCTCCCTGACAGTCATAAACCTGAGAAGGACAGGGGTGGCTAAAAAACCCTCTACATGAATCTGCTCTCCAGTGGCCGGTCTGGGCAGACGGAAGGAAAAGGGGCTCACACTGGTACATCAACGAACCCACCTGACCCCACAAATATGGCTGGCGATCTCTATAGATAAGCTGGCAGACATGACAAAGGTGGTTATTTTTACCAAAAGAAGAAACAAGGGGGAGAAAAACCTAAAAATAAGGAATTCTCAAAAGGCCCCTGGAAGAATTCCCAAGAGGATAGTGCTAATCAGTCCCAGCCTGATCCAAACAAAAGGAAAGGCTTCTTTGACCATGAGACATGGAGGTTTGTACGCCAGTGTACTGAGTGCTACAAATATGGGCACATACAGGAAACTCTAATTTTTCCAATAGAACACAGGCCCCCACCCCCAGGGGAGAAGCAGACACAGAGGTTGGCAATTATAGCAAACATTCCGGATGACGTAAAGCCTCACCGTGTAGACTGCACCCCAGGATCCAAGGTACTGTGTTCAGTGGGCCCAAGTGGATCACTCTAGGCGATCCGTGTTCCATCGCTGTCGGCCGTAACTTTGGATTTGCACCGGTCATTCGCGATCTGCAGTATCCCTTTTAGTGCTACCTGCTGCTAGGTCTTGTTTTACTCAGATAATAATCTCTATTTTTCTAAACTGTTGTGGAGTCTTTTTGTGGTGTATTTACTGTGTTGTATGAGTTATTGTACAAATACTTTACTCATTGCCTTCTAATTTAAGCCTGCCTGCTCAGTGCCAAGCTACCGGGGCGAGGGGGGGTGGTGTGAGCACAGGATAGTTTGGGATTGTGTTGGGCTTTACCCGGTCTAGGATTGTGGCCCCTACTTGGATGGGATGCATACCTCACTGAGGGCCACTAATAGCTGATCTAGACTTTCTTCTCCCAAATGGCTGCTTGTTTATCTGTTTTGCTCTGTGTGATTTATAACATCATACCCTTTGTGAGTGTAATGTTGTAAAATTTGCCTATCCCTTCTGCATTGTGTCTCTGGCCTTTAACCACTTCAGTGCTGATGACGAGCCCAGGCTCGTCATGCAGCACGGTGCTGGTGTGCTGGTGACGAGCCTGGGTTCGTCATGAGCCGTGGAACGCTCACACGCGGGGATAATTCCCCCGCTGTGCTGAGCGTTCCATTGCGCGGGCGGGCTCATGACGAGCCCAGGCTCGTCACCAGCACATGAGCACCGTGCTGCATGACGAGCCTGGGCTTGTCATCAGCTCCGCGGCGCCGTGCGCGGCCCCCCTCCTCATGCACCGCGGGGGAATTAGCCCTGCGGCGAAGGGGTTAACTTGGGTAGAAGTGTTTAAGAACTGTTAGAGCCCTCAGAGGCAGTCTGTAATGTTATACTATATGTAGGACATATAATGTGCTTGATATAGTGTGTATGAAATGAAATAATTCTTCGTGCCCCTGTTAAGCTACCTATATAGAAACTCTGTTCTAACTAGTGCTTCCATTAGACCGATTGTATAGGCCCAGTCTTACGCAAATAATACAAGTCCTGTTATGCGACAGCATGCTATTGAGGTGAAATGTCACATGCAAATGAGAGTCCCCTTGATCCCCAGAATTATGCTTTTGTGTGCCCATCCGTGTAAATACACATGCTCTTCCGAAACCAGCAGAGATTACCACAAAATCAATAGTCTACAGTAAAACATATTTTGCTATTTTCAGGGAGTTTAAAGTAAGGTAGGCCTTTTGATTAGTTTTAGTTGCACTTTTTAAGGCAGAAAAATTTGACATCTAGCTTCGAGCTGGCAAACCCATGTTCCACAAAATCAATAGTCTACAGTAAAACATATTTTGCTATTTTCAGGGAGTTTAAAGTAAGGTAGGCCTTTTGATTAGTTTTAGTTGCACTTTTTAAGGCAGAAAAATTTGACATCTAGCTTCGAGCTGGCAAACCCATGTTCGAGGGTGTTGGGACGCAGAAGACCTTCTTAAAAGACGACTTGGAAAAACAGTGGAAGTTAGAAAATGGAGGAACTGGTCTCAGTCGAATGTCAAACTGCTCGAAATTCAGAAAATGTGGTTAGCAATTTTGAATGTATGTAATGTGGAAATATTTTGTAAATGTAAAGTTCCCTGGTGGAAATATTAATGCCACCTTGTAAAAACACAACCAGGTATTTATGCGGAAATGGAAGACGCCTGAAGAGACACATTTGTACATAGACTGCACAGCACTTGAAACATGCGTATAAGCACCCATGTCAGTTGATATAAATACAAGTGCAGATGCATGTGCCCGCGCACACGAAGAATGAGTGCTTGATTAAATGCATGAGTGTGCATTGATGGAAAAGTGCGTTGGTGTGTCTGTATGGATGAATGCATTGAAAGGCTGCAGTTATATGAGTGGATGACCGACTTTTAGGGAGTCGTCTTCTTCCCACTACACTCTGTGCCTTCTCGTTTGGTGTTCTCGTTCATTCTCTCTGACACTCACAGAAGCCATTGCCTCTGGGGCAGAGAAGAAGGCCCTGGTTTACGCTATGGTGTAGCTGCCATCAACGTCCGTCCCTTTTATTGGCCCATCTGCATCTGGGCCTCATTATACAGTTCACCTGCGCGTCATGTGAAGTGTGCTTATCACAATAATCACTATGTTGGTATTCTCAGACAGGGAGGAAGTAAAAAAAAAAAGTGCAAAGCTTATTATTAAAAAAAAAATTCAGTGTGATCACTATAATATAATCTACCTGCTCCTTTGGCTTTACCACTAATGTGGGAGGAGTGCTTTAGACAACATTTAAAAAAATAAAATATCAAAAAGCATTGGCAAAGCCAAAAGTTTGCGCCTATGCAAGATGTATTGGTTTTGCCAATATGTTTTAGCCATGTTTTACACCATTGTGGTAAATTAGAGTGGCGTGTTGTAAAGTGGAATAGCGTGGCGTGTTATGGCGTGGTATAGAGCGTCATGGGTTGGCGTAGAGTGGCGTACATTGGTGTGGAGTTGAGTGGCGTGGGGTGTCGGAGTCGAATAGAGTGGAGTGGTGTAGAGGGTTGTGGAGTGTCATGGATGGAGTAGAGTGTGGTAGAGTGGAAGGGCATAGAGTGGAGTAGAGTGTCGGAGTGAAGTACAGTGGAGTGGCTCAGTCATGATGTGGTGTAGAGCAGAGTGGAGTGGCATAGAGGGTATTGCGGGAAGTGTAGAGTAGAGTGATACAGAGCGAAGGAGATTGTCGAAGATTTGAGTAGTGTAGTAGAGTGTTGTATAGTCAAGTGGAGTGGCATAGGCTGTCCGATTGGAGTGGGGTCAAGTGGAGCAATAGAGTAGAGTGGAGTAGTGAGTCAGAAGTTTAATGGAGTAGAGCAGCAAAGAGTGCTGAATCGTGGAGTGGAATGTCTTAGAATGGACTAGAGTGAAGTAGCCTAAAGTACAATGGTGCAGAGTAGATTGGCATAGAGTGCATTGGTTTTGGGTAAAGTGGTGTAGAGCCCATTGACGTAGAATGCAGTGACATAGAGTAGACTGGTTCAGAGTAGTTGGCAGTGACGTAGAGCACAATGGCACATAGTGGAGTGGCTCAGAGTGGAGTTAAGGAGTGTATAGTGCAGTGGCATAGAGAAGATTGCTACAGTGTAGAGTGAGATAGCGTGGAGTGGAGCTGTGCAGGGTAGAGTGGAGTGGTGCAGAGTTGAGTGCGGAGGTGTAGAGTAGTTTGGCATAGAGTAGAGTGATGGAGAGCGGAGTGGCATAGAGTGCCGTGGTACACAATAGATTAGAGTAGCATAGAGTGGCATAGGGTTGAGTGGCGTAGAGTGCAGTGGCATAGAGTGCAGTGGCATGGAGTGCAGTGGCATAAAGCAGTGATGCAGAGTAGAGTAGCATGGAGTTCAGGGGCAGAGGATTCGATCTTGTCGAGTTCAGTTCGTAGAGTATACTGGTGCAGAGTACCGTTGTGCAGTGGCGAAGAGCGTAGTGGTGCATAGAAGTGTGGGGTAGAGTGCACTGGCATAGAGTATAGGGGCGTAGAATGGAATGGCGTAGAGTGCAGTGTCGTGGAGTGGAGTTAAAGAGGAGTATGCATGGTGTGGTAGCGCACTGCTATTACAGATAAAACGTCTTCAGTTGAACTGGCAATTACATTTGCACCGACATACTGTTTTACTGATAAATGTATACAGGGCACAAACTAAAAAGTGTGGAAATGTCATTGTAGTGTGTTCGTTTGTTTCTACCACACTTCACAATTACCCAAAAAAAGTGCTATATTTGTGCTTTCCAGATTCTGAAATATCTGGACTGTTCATACAGAGACATTTACATTGTGTCTTCTGCTAGAAGAACAAATATCATCGTACAGCACACCCCAGGTAGCCAGCATGATTGTTGCATAAATCCTCTCACTTTGGAGTCCGAGTAGGAAAAGTAACCAGCTAGCTTCCTGGAAGACAGAGCCTGACATTTGACCTTTGTCTTTGAAAGCACAGTAAAGGTGGCAAGATAAGAACAAGATTTAAAGGCCTGTTTACAGAAATTCGGGACTGGTGGAAGAATACCCTAATTAGGGTTTGAGTAAGGGCCGGGACAAACACAAGCTGGACAGCTGAAAACAAACCAGCAAATTGAATGCAAACAAAAACACAAAGCCAATGGTAAACAATGCATTCCCAGGGAAGCTTTCCCAATGTCCCAAGATGTCCTTAGGAAACCAGACAGCTGTGATGTTTGGTAGACTTCCACCTAAAAATGTGAGACATCCTGCCACACAGCTCAGCTGACCCGTTGGCCCTTTTTTGTTATTTTCCATGAAGTGTTGCTTTTTTTTTGTTTTTATTAAAACAAAAATGTAGTTAGACAAGTGTGTGGTACCAGATCGTTCTATTCTTGCTTGATTTTGTCAGAACGTTAAGCTGTAATCTATGAACTCTGTATACCATTTATTGACACTGACAGAGCAGTGTACTGTTAAAAAAAGCCAGCCTTTCCTGGTGATTGATTGTTCACCATCTACTGAGCTGTGGATTCACTCGCTTGGAGTGGACTTAAAGCAATGGACAGAGGTCATTGCTAGGGTCGTTAGCAAACTTCTGGGGATGCCTGTATTCAAATGCTTGTAGAGAAATGATCACTGTTACAATTATTAGGGGATTTTACTCATTCAAGGTACCGAACATGATAAGCCACGATTAGTTTTCCACTGTTGGAAAACATCAGTAGCAAACTCAAGCTCATACATTTGGAATTTGTTGGGCGAGAGACCACATTGTGACTTCCCTCAGGTTTTGTGATCGTTATAATTTGTTCACTCTGGAGTTATGGATAAAGTTACACGTCGTTGAGATTTGAAATGTGCAGCATTGGTGTAGGATTAGCCCTCGATTTTGCTCTGTCTCATCCTTATCCTGTAAGACAACAGTGGCCTTACAAAAACACTGATAGAGCTAATAAATATAGACTCAATCGTTTCTATATTTATTTGACATGCCCAGCTGGACAGAGGTCAAATATTTACTTATTAGTGATGCAAAGAGATAATTACAAACAATAAACAAGGTAGGGCACAAGCCTGTACCTTACTTCACACACGTACAACATATACAAAAGGGAGCAAAACATGAAACAACAGGCTTTAAGGCATTAGCTCTAGAAGTTTGTTGTACTGGTAATTGCACAGTGTCAAAAGTACAACAGAACATTACTTGCACCTTTACACTTAAAAGACTTATAGGCTTTTGCAAATGTAGAAGGTGTATAAAGTTGTCGACAGCGTTTCGATCCGTTTAACACAATATGCGGATCATCATCAGGACATAGGATTTATACCTAACATTATAGAGCCTCATTTGCCTATGGGGAGAGGGGAAGGAAAATACAATACAAAACCATTAAGGTAAACAGCTGAAGTTACAAGGGTCGATTAAAACTTCACAATTAACAATGGAGGGGTACCCACTATTTGGTTGAAACTTAAGGCACACTGAAGGCTATCTCTACAAATGCAAGTCACGAACAGTGACCAGCAACCAGAAGGACAGTGGACCTCTAAATGTAAAGTTGGGCCGCGTGGAGGGTTGGACTTACCGATTTGGAGGATGGTCAGGGCTGCTCAATCGCGGGTTAAATGTAACCTGGAAGTGTTCCTGTGAATTGCATTATGGTGGTGACTTGATTCTGATTGGTTTAGAATGACACGTGATCGGTTGAGATTAGAAGGACTGAAGTTATGAAACAGTGAAGTAATGTGGCGGCCATCTTAAGATGGTGAGAAAACGAAGGGGGGGGGGGAGAACCAGCCATTGTATTGGCTATCTAGAGTGGGTGAGTGAATACGTTGAAAAGGGTGCATTTAGACCTATAGAGAAGAGACAGTTAACAGGCTAAGTTGGTTATAAAAGATCAGGTACATTATAGCCGAAGATAATGTAAAACAAGGTCCATAATGCTAATATTATTTAGGACTGTAGAGAAGACACAGTTAAGAGGCTAAGTTGATTATAAAAGAACAAGGCCATTATAGCAGACGATAATGTAAAACAAGGTCCATAATGCTTATATTAGGGTGTTGCAGTCTTCAAGAAGATTCAATCCGGAGTTCAGACTGTCAGTCCTTAAACATTTGAGCTCCTCTTTGTTTAGAATACTTATGCCTTACTCCTTGAATTTAGGAGTGAAATAGGAGTACTTCAAGAGTACGTCACAGCAAAATCATTGTGAACGAGGCCCATAATGTTTCCAGGATTCGAGTGCAACACAAGTGTGTAGAAATGCAGACTTGTTAATGGATTACAGAGCACATAGCTGCCAATTTGGTTAAACTACTGCTTAAGAAATCTATCTGTGCTGTACACCTTCTCTGCTCTTGCTGTGCTGTACCTGCTGTGTGTGTGCATAAAGAGGCAACTGCTTCTTACTGTGCTTTTCCCACTGTGAGTAGATGATATCCACATTCCGGTTCCAGCAGCTAGTCTTGAGCTGAAAGCTTATTCTGGCCAACCTCAACAAATCATGCCAACTGTGTCCTGATGCACTGCCTGGACGTAAGGACACATGAAGAGGTCCCTAGCACATTCAGCTGTGCTTCTCAGTGGCCAGCAGCGAGTAGCGGGAGGGGTGGAGTCTCAGCTCGATCTGGTATGATAGAAGATGTCAAGCTATCCCAGGGAGATCCGCCATTCTATGTTCTACAGTTTTATTCTTCCTGGTAGCCCTAGGCTCTGTGCGCGTTGTTGTTTGCTTAATTTAACCAATTGAATAATTTATTTTTGTTTGCACACTGCTTTTTATTGTTACCATACTTAAAAAGTACTTGTGGGAGAAGATTTTTGAAGTGATGAAAGCAGACTTCTAAGAAGCTGACTTTTGATCCTTCCTGGATCACAAAGAGTTCCAGACTAGGGATGCAGACTCTATTTTCGGATAACATAAATAGCCAAACCAGATGATAAAAGAGGCAGAATAATTTGAGATAATAGAACGGTGAGAGCACAGATAAGTTGTACTTTCTTCCAAAACAACAAGCGGTAAAAAACAAATCCTCCTTGTTATACTGAGCGCTGCAACTCGCACTTCAAGTTTCTGTTATTTGGCATGTATTGAAAAGCAGGGCTGCCTAGGAATCTGGGTAGAGAGAGCTTATATGAGGCCTAGTTGGCATGCTATAGGCACCACTACTACATACGCAGACTCTACCATTCCCTTTGCACCCATGCTGAACCATAATATTTGCTTCAACGAAAACCTTTCGATAGATCTGTCTTTGATATCACAGCTCTAAATATTGTATTTCTTGTCACTGCCCCTAGTGCAGATGTATTTGTGACATTTCCTTTCCTGTCCTGCAGTCGGAGACTGCTGTGGCTCCACCCTCCTTTATGGCAGCTTACAGCACACCTCTGTCGTGCTCTGTCAATTCTACTTCAATCCCTACATTTATAGTAAAAACAGGATTACTGAGGAAAAAAAGCTAAGCAGAATCTGAGATCAAGCATAATTTATTTTAGCAATCCAGCTCCCTCCGAGTTTTATTTTGGACCACTCTTTTACCCATTTCTGCTACATGTGGTGTTTTTATTTTTAATCTGTTTCTTTTGTTTCCTGTTTGTGTACCCTGTTTTCTTGTGTGCCTTTTACATCTTTCACATAATTGAAAATTATTTTAAGTATACTTAAGCTACTTTATCACCCCCTAGTGATATACATTTCAATTTCTGTTATTTTGGCTTTTTGTAATTATTTTAGTAGGATTACAATTTATGTAATGTGGCATAAAAAGAATTAAAAGAAATATTGTGGTAACATATTTGGGGTTTTCAGGCCATTTCTCATCCTCGTTAATGTAATTCGGTGAATATGGGGAAAACTGTTTTTCACACATGTGCAGACTGTTTGAACTCCTTAGTTGGATATTCCAGGTTTAGTTGATTTATGCGCTAATTCCAGGTCCAATAGCATATATTAAAGTTTATTTGGTTTGATCCAGGGTTCAGGCTATTGGTGTCATGTAGTATTTTACCCCTTTTAGTTGCATATCTTAGTGATCGGGTTGTATTGTACCATGAGTGCCTTGTTGATTATAGAGAAGAAGCAGTTGAGCAACACATAGGATATTCTTAGCAGATTGGAAATTACGTGACTGTTTTCATGTAGTGAAATTGTTGATTTGGTGTTTTTCAATCTGAACTTTCTTTGGCTCCTATTCCTTGTGTAGAACGATTTAATATATTTTGCTGCCAAAAGGTTGTTTGTCTAGATTTTTAATGAAGCTGTTGCCTTGTTATCTTCATGTTATGACAAAAAGAAAATCGTACTGGCTAGTCTGACTACCCCAATTTCCTCGTTTTTTTCTTAACCATTCGCAACTTTGTGTGCTTCAATAAAGCCTTTATGGAAAAATATTAAATGTAAGGGTCCTATTTTTTATTTTCTAGAAAGAAAAATAAATTCCTTTAGAACTGTAAATCAAACTATTTAACTTTTGAAGCTACAAAACATTTTAACAAGCATTTGCAATAGGTCTCGCATTTACGCAAGTTTAAGCTATTGGCATTGTAAATAACAATGCCTTTTATTTCGGTTTTAACCTCATCCATGCGGTGCAGATTTACCCCCGGTGCTGGGCCCCAATGTAAATGGGTGTGGTCATGACGGAACGGTTTCTGTCATTAGCACAGCTCGACCGATGCTCATGACAGGACCGTTCCGTCATTAGCATCGAAAGGGTTAAAAACGGAAACAGAAATAAAAGGCATAGTCATTTGCAATGTCAATAGCTCAAGCTCACGTAAATGCGAGACCTATTGCATTGCAAATGCTTGTTTAATAAGTTTTTAACTCTTTAAGACTTACATTGGTAGTAACTCTATTCTATTATTTTATAGGAATTTTCTATGTTATGCTTTATTATTTTTATTTATTTTGTAAAACCTCATGATAACACAGAAGATGAATATTGTATTCATTGTTGAATGAATGATATTTTTATTTTTTTATGCTAGCCTGTCAGCCGTGGAGGCACAGGTTGCATCTCAAATGTTATGCACTTGTTTACATAAATGTTTTGTTACTAAAGTAACCAAACTTTGAAAGTGGATAAGAGGCTGCCCAGAGTTTAGAGAAGAAGCTGAGAGTGAACACTAGGTGGGAAACTCTGTGGATCGTAGATGATACATTAATTTGGAACTTGGAGTAACCATGGTTCGGAGATGAAAACTCGTGGCATCATAGTAAGAATCTCCGGTGCAAAGAAAGGAAAGGAGGTCTGGCCGGAGCTCAACCTCCGGTGTATTCTGAGCTTTTTGAGATAATATTCAAAGCATTTCTAAAGCTATGCTGCGCACAACACAGTTGTCTTCCTTGGATTACGCAGCTGCTGTAACAGATCCCGCAGGCCGCCCCCACCGCCCTACAGCCGGGTTTGGAGCCTGCACTCACCGAGACCCTATTCTTTTCAGCCAGCAGTGGGAGGCACAAAGCATGACTTGTGTAACAAGCTTACCCTCACTCTTTCACTCACCAAGCCTCACACCCACCACTCACTTCCACCACATAGACACCCTTGCACTCTCTCTTTCCTTTTCTGGGCCTAGCGCCCTCCCTCACAAACACCCCTCCCACTGCCATTCACTTGCATGCCCAAACCCCACTTAATAATCCCTCAAACTCCTTCTCCCTCGCCGGCTTGACTATGCGATCGAAGCCATGCGCAGAAGGTTTTACAGCTTTCACAGGGCGCCCTGGGCCAGAGTAGTAAAACAAACATTATCGTGGCGCATCGGCAGCAGCCCTGTTCCAGGGCGGCAGCGGAGCCGCAGACACCCTCCGATCCCCTTTCAAGCCCAGAGATCGTGTGACAGCACTCCGAGAACACACACCGTCTCCCTTCCCAGACAATGACCCGGCATTAAAAAGGCGAATAAAAAAGACAAAGTGGTGCAAAACAAGCTATCGCTATTGGAAACAAGCTGGAATCAGGGGGTTAAACGAGATACATCCAGGCCAGGGGCAGAACTGGGAGGGCTCGCGCATGCGCGGTACCTGCGGCTCGTGCCTAGTGGCGGTGCGTACGGCCGGTGCAGGCAGCGCCTGTCCCCTTTCGGGGCTTCCGTGGTGAAGAGGGATCCCTGGCGGCAGAGAGGAAGTGCGGGAGCTGAAGTCCCTGGTCCCAGGAGGGGCCTGGGTGAAAAGCGGCAGATAGCAGTGCGGGGCACCCATGACTGAGGAGAGAGCCCTGCATTGTGCTGGAAGAGGAGCTGGAGTGCTCCGGAAGCACGCCGCAGCCAGCTGCTGTTGAGGAGGAGTTCCCCCCCGCAGACCAGGTGAGTGGGGGATTCTCAGTTTGTTTGCGTTTCTGCAGGGGGTGGCTAAGCTCTTGGATGGGGGGGGAAGCACGACTGAGCGGGCAGTAAGTGGTTGTGCCGATGAAGGCACAGTATTCACGTTTATTTCCGGAGTGGACACGCTGTTGGCGGCCGCTCCAACGATGGGGCTAGTTTGTTTAAAAGCCCCTTTTGGGGTCCAGAAGTTAAAGTGAGCACGCATGTGCATAATAAAAGAAAGTGAAACGGCATGCTGGCTTGCGAGGACGGAAGGGGGACAGGAGATGGGCACATCGCATGACTGTACGTGATGAACGCGCGCTTTCACATTTCCAGTCCGGCCTGCACGTGCCCATCTCCTGTCTCCCTTGAGAAGCAAGTCAGCGACAAAAGATCTTGCTGGCGATGGCGCTTTTGCTATGCATCGCCAGCTGAGACCTAAAAAGGAAATTGCATATAGGTGGTCTATGTGATACCTTTTCATTGCATGCTATGTGCAAGTTGCATGGTGTTTGTATAGTGTTCTTCTACTGTTTATATGGTTACATAATATTATAGAGTCTTGGTGCTTTGCGTGGTTTTGGGACTCTTGTTAAGTAGATTAATGATGGTCAGATTACTAAGAGGTTAATTTTAGCATGCAAGGTCAAATTGAATTTGCAGTCTAGAATGTAACTGGGTAGGCTATGCTCTGTGAAGTGAAACCTGACTCTGTTTACAGCTGCAACTCCATATTTTTAATGTATGCATCATATAGTCGAAGAAGAGCACATATAGTAATGTCATCCGTTAATAATCAAACAAGATTTGTGGAGCACAGCTTCTTCACCTGTGAGGGTTTCGAGGTGCTGTAGAAATCAAGCTGCCTGTTCTCCTATTGGTTGAACATCAAGCTCTTGAGGTCCTTCCTGTGTGGAAGCGGATTATTGAAAACCCATTGGTGCAGGGTCACTCTTAGTCCACGGGTTCTTATCAAGTAAGGAGGAATCAACACTGGAGTGAATTACAAACCAAGGGTCATTTATTAGCATTCATGAATGGGGGCTCATTCGACAAGCATCAAAGTGATACTCTAGGAGGAAGCACACCGAATGATGCTTACATGGGTTTTTATAGCTAAAGATCACAAACCAGGGATGTCCGGAGGTAAATAGAGCTTTGGGAAGACCATACAAATGAGGTAACTGCAAGAATGGACAGCCTTGGTGTCTTGTGCAATGGTCGCGTCCTAAGGCTGCACAACAAGATATGCTATCTGAGTAAACTTTACTTGAAGCTTTACCATTGTCTGAAAACCCGAGCAGATGCCAGCTATTCTTTTGCGCGGACTCTGCATGCATACACAGCCTACAATGCCCCAATCTAGATTCTTTACTCATGTTTATACAGATATGGTGTCAAGGATAGAGCCAGGCTGGAAGTAGGGCAAGGGTGAAAAATGGATGAGGCATAGCTTAATCATAAAACAAGAGAATCAGATTTTACATTTTAACACCTGAACTGCTGGAGCGATAGTGAGACTCGGAGGTGCAGGGGGAGGTCGTTCCAGGCCTTAGCCGCCAGGTGGGAGAAGGAGCGGTCTCCACTGTTCTTCTGGCGGATGCGTTGGGGGGCTACTAGGGAGAAGATCTTTTACTGGTAATATAGTGTAAATTAACTTCTTTTGTTGAGGTACGCCGGTCCTTCATTGTAGTTTCTTGTATATGTGGGTGAGCAGCTTTAGCTGGTATCTCTTCGCAGAGGCGTCACTAGGGTTGGTATCACCCAGTGCGGTAACTCATGGTGTCACCCCCTCACGGCTTACCCCATGGACCTGTGGATCCGCTCTGCATAAGACCTTCGGTGCCAGTCGACTTACTGGCCAATGCCACTGAGGCGCGGCTCAGCGCACCTCTCCTCTGCTCAGCTTCGCCTCAGCCACGTCATCATGCCGGGATTTTTACCTTTTCTGGATCGGTTCAGCCGTGCCTGATGTCTGCATGTGGCAGCTTCATCAACGGGAGCGATATGGCTAGGTATGGGGTCCCGGACGCCAAGCGCAAATCTGGCCGATGGCCAAGCGTTGCTGTATTTCGTGCCGCTTCTGCGCCCTGCTTCACCTCATTCGCCACGTGCCTAGTTCTTGTGCGACTCTCTAGGCCTCATCCTACCGTTCCCTCTCAGGCAGCTGCTCTGTTCCCTCTGCTGCCGATCTCTGTGTGCAGCGCCCTGCGGTCAACTTTAATATGATCTTGTTTTCACAGCACACCCGATATAAATGTCATCCTTTAACATTTGTATTAAAATACATACAGTAACTGCACAACCGGTTTCAAAGTAAACCATAAGTCCAAATGTAATGTACATACCAGGATTAATTGCTTTATATCAGTACTTCAGAAATAGGGGCCTAGTTCTTAAGGACGCCACATGTTTCACGCAAAAAATGTGCCAATTATTTCACAACGATTCAATAGTTCAGGCCTCCTCCTCACTGCCACATAGAGTCAAGAAGGACACGCATAGAGCATGAATCGCATGCCACCAATAAAGTGGCAGGAGTACTACAGAATGAGGAAGACATTTTTCTGATTTTAAACTAAAAACCTGTTTTTAAACAAATTCACCACACCCTGTTAAACAACTAATCACCCCCTCTTTTAATGACCTAGGATTCCGGCACAGTTGGCAAGAAGCAGTCACATGCAGACACACCACTGGCAAGAAACATGCAATAGGAAACTGGGCATGGATACTGCCATGATTAACAAGATGCCAAAAACCAAGCGCCTTCATGCACTCGAGCCACAATGTTCGGGGCTAGTCACATATTATTTTCACACAAGTGTAAAAGTATGCAACCTTTTAGGAAGTGATAAATGTGTTGATAACAATGTATCGCCCCAAACTTGGTGCACATTGAGCTCACACCTTACACACACTCTATTCCACCACTCCCAAAGGAAAGCATAAAGGCGGCCCAGGCATGCACTACAAAAAAAAATCTGAGTGAGTGAGGAAACCACCACATTTCACCTTGTTGTTTCGTATGGGGGGCGCAAAGGGACCAGGAAGACAGGACTGCAGGGAAAGGTTTGGTGACTGCCTCTTTAAGACAGCCCTCTATTAGCATTTCTGACACACCCACAGAGGCAGGGCAGAAACCCCGCTAAGGCCTGGGAAGAAAAGGCACAAAAAAGGTGCCAGGAAATGACACCCATGACCCCCTGGTCAAGGGGTGCAAGAAGCGCGAAACAGTGGCAAAAGGGCACAAACTACAATTGGTCAGTAGAAGGCAGAGCTTCCTTTGAAATCAAACCCCGAGGGGTTTTAAAAGGAGGCGGCCGCTACCGGGACCCCTACATTTCATCAGGTCAAAAGGGTAGCGAGTCATGAGAAACCCACCCAGTGATTTATAGAAGGCCTGTTAAGGGTGCTTTATGGCCCCTAATAAAAGACAGGAGTGAGGCACATGCTGTGAATCAATGTTGATAAAGCGCAGCCAGTATTGCCATAAGACAACCACCAATTTTTACAAGTGCAGCTTCAATAACATCAGAAGCCCGTCAGAGGCTCCAATGAAGCATATAATGAACTATGTGCGCTCTGATTGTAGGTCTCAGTGCAGAGGAAAACCTAGGTGTACCCCCCCCCCCCCTCTCAGGCGCGCAGTTAAGAGGGAACTGTGTGGTGCTCACCGTCTTATTTCTCTCTATCTGCTGAACACAAACAACTCAGTTCTTCTCAGGTGACTGTCACTCGGGTGCACACGCAGGGCTGCAATCTTCACGAGCTCGTGGCCCATGCACTGTAGGTCACGCAGGCGTCAATGGTGTTCTGTTTTGTATTTTGGTAGCACGACGGTGTCACCCCATGTGATGGTGTCACCCGGTGCGGTCCGCAACCCCCTAGTGACGCCGCTGTCTCTTCATAACTGGTGGCAAGAGAAGTTTCTTGAGTTGAGGGGTGATGTGCGTCTGTCTGGGGAGGTCGAAGACTAGTCTGGCTGCTCTGGTCTGTATAGTTTGGAGTTGCATCATGAGTTGGGCAGTGATTCCTACGTAGAGGGAGTTGCCGTAGTCGAGTCTGATGCTGATGAGGGCCAGCTTGATTGTTCACATGGTGTTGGGTGGGAGCCATCTTAAGACTTTTTTGAACATTCGGAGGGTGACTAGGCAAGCAGAGCAGACGGTGCTGACCTGCTTCTTCATGTATAGCTGGCTGTCGAGGAAGTTGCTAAGGTAGCAGGCATATTCTGTGGGTTTAGGGATTGGGCCCAGCTCATGGGGCCACCATTTGTTTTTCCAGAGGGTGTCTTTGCCTTTCCCGAAGGGGAGTACTCCGGTCTTGTCGGTGTTGAGTATGAGACAATTGTTGTTCATCCAGACGGCCACATCTTTCATGCATCTTCGGAGCATGTCTTTTGTGGTCGTTGGGTTGTTTTGTCAAGGAGAAGATGAGTTTGGTGTTGTCAGCGTATGAGATGATGATGATGATGATGATGATGATGATGATAATGATGATGGTAAGTCAGTCACTCTTGACGATGTTGGCCAGGGATGTCCTGTATATGTTGAAGAGCGGTTGGCTGAGGGAGGGAGGGACCTTGAGCTACACCTGAAGTGATGTTAGAAGGGAGTGAGGAGTAGAAAGGGAGGTTGATCTTTATGTTCTTCCTGTGAGGTAGGATGCGGTCCACTTGAGAGCTGCTCCTTGGATTCCAATCTGGTAAAGTCTGTTGATCAGTGTGTGGTGGGATACAGTGTCGAAAGCTGCTGAGAGGTCGAGGAGGATGAGAGCTGCTATGTCTTCGCGGTCTAGCAGCATTCTGATATCCTCAGTGGCTGCAACTATTGTTGTCTCAGTGCTCTGGTTTGCACTGTAGCTGCATTTGGAGGGGTTTTAGTGATCGAGAAGTTAAAGACCTCGATGAGTTCATTGCTGATGGGTTTGCAACCGAGGAGCTGCTTAACCGGAAGTCACCAGAAGAAGCAGTGTTGGGGGTCAGCGGTCCAATTGCCAAAAGCAAGGTAAGGGTAGCCATAAAAACGGGGCTGTGGCGCGAAGAACAACAAGGATTGCCTTTACCTAAGTAAGACAGCTCACCCTATTGCTCTACTACCTACTCTCAAACTGTCTTAACTTTTCCTAAATACCGGCGTACTTTTAACTTGTATTTTATATCGACGATTTTTTAACTAAAACTGGTAAACTTGAATTTGAATAGAAGCGTATTTAGCTTTCTTGCACTCAGTGTAATTGGGAGGGCGGGAGGGCGGGAGGGCTCGAGATCACGACCAAGGAACTGCTGAACCAGAAGTCACCAGAAGCAGCATTGTTGGGGGTCAGCGGTCTAGTTGCCAAATACCAATTACGGGTAGCCATAAAAACGGGGCCGTGGCGCAGGCGCACCAAATCAAGCCTGTCTGCGCCCGAACGGGACCAGAGGCCACGACCCCCTGCAGCTTCTATATCAGATCCCTGTGGTCATCGCCGCTACTCCAGGGAAAGACTCCTCGATTTCGCCAAGCACCTGCCATACAACAAGGAGTCTTGTGCTAAAGCCTTCCCAGGGGGCATGGAGGGTCCTTTCTCGTGCCTCAGTTGCAGATCGTGCAGCTAGGCTCTGCCAGAGTGTTCCCACAGAATAACTGATGGCTAGACTGGTCTTCAGCTGAACTGCAGTTACTTTAACTCAAGGTCAGTGCCCAAACGCTTCCTCGAGATTTGGGACATTCTACCTGAGATAAAGCCTGATCCAGCCTTTATCACAGAGACTTGGCTAGATGATAACAATTCTCCCGATGTTACTGCCACACTATCTGCTATCTATAAACTACTAAAACTGGATAGACTGGGACGGAATGGAGGAGGAATAGCCATTCTTTTCAAAGAATGTTTCACCGGTCTCCCTGAATTTGTGGTGCCACTAGAGGAACAAGAGATCTTAGCATTCCAAGTATCCAGTGGTTACCATAAAACACTTGGAGGAGCAGTAATCTATAATCCCCCTGGATATAAACTGGGCTTCATTGCTTAACTGCTTTCTCAACTATTCTCCTCATGTTTAAAACCTAAGCACTTTGTAGTAATAGGCGACTTCAGTGTCCATTTTGAAAATGCTAACAACCCTGAAGTCAAACATTTGGAAAACAATATGCAGATCCTGCAGCTAAAACAGTGGATTAATGGACCCACGCACAATGCCGGACACGCACTGGATCTTCTATTTTCTAATATAGAATCCACAAATGTCTTGGAGATCTAGCCCCTTTCTTGGACCGATCACTCTTTTTAATTTCATTTACCCTCAGCCTGCCGGCAAAACTAACCAGCCTGATTTCATCTTCATCGGTGGTATATAGAGCCTGGAGGCTTATCACTCCTTATTCATTTCAGCACCACTTTTCCTTAAGTGACCCAAGTGCCCTAAGGACACTTTCTGTGCAAACGGAAGCTGAAAGTCTTCAATCTGAGATCTCCAACACACTGGACCAACTACTAAAGAGAGTCCCTGGCACACATCTTACTTTGCTGCCCTGCGGCTAGTTCGCGGAATCCATTTTAGACCTTTTCTTCTCCAACTGGGCACCCGCACAGCAAAGGAGTCTGTCCAACAACTTTACGCTCTGGAAATTGTGAAGCTTATGGCCAACTTTAAAAATTGAAGGACCAATTTCTACAGGAGTATGGTGAACAGTCCGGCGGCCCCTAAATGGCAGGGTCATTACCCCAGAGGTCTGACCATCACTGAACTACTGACTCACCTCGGGCTCGTTTAGCCTTAAAACCCTGTCGCTATGTTGCATGTTTTAATAAAAGGATAATAAAAAAAATTGTGATTTTAACAATGGCATGCACATATATTTATTTTTCAACCCCAAAAGTTTTTAACGCATTTTGTAATGGTTTTTCATGGTTTTTAAGTAACCACACAAATAAAGAATTCATTCATTCACTGGACCAATGTGCCCCCAGACTAGGAAACGGAAAACACCATCTGTGAAATCGTTTCCCCTGAATTTAGGATATTAAAAAGAAAGTGTAAAGCAATAGAACATACGTGGAGATTGTCTAAACAGGACAAGGATAGACTGTCATACAAAGTAGAGATGAGATTACTGCAATTGTGGTACTGAATATTCTGGACCCGTGTTGTAAATATCGTCGTATCGTGACGATTTTGGTATCAGCAGACCGCAAATGGTTAGAAGACTATGCACAAGCATTTTGGTCATAATCGAGTGATGGAATCACCTGGAGTGGACGGCAGCCATTTTGTGATCGCACTCACACAGGCCAAATGACTAAGGCCGAAGCGAGTCTAAAGGACACGTACACCTTTGCTGACTCCTCTGTGACCTGGGCAAGCTGACTCCAGTGCCTGAAGCTGAAACCTGTTCTGCTAGTTCCTTTCCCAGTGGCCGAATGAGATTAGCATCAAGGCGCAACATGTCATAAACCTTTCATCGCACACAAACTATGTCTAATCTCACACACACCTGTCCCTGTTTCTTTCTTTATGACTTGCTTTACGAGGAGGAGGTGCCCGTTTTTATTGGGGTCCGTCGATATCTGACGAAGATACCGGGCCTTGCCGAGTAATTGATTGTGGGCTGGACAAGCTAAAATATGGGTTTGTC